>NW_015971217.1:0-1700 GCF_000769745.1 Penicillium expansum
TTACTAGACTTTACTATTTAGATAAGTATTTATAGCTATTACTAGTTATTTTATTAATATTAACTAATCCTATTAGGAGGTATTTCTTAGGTTTAAACCCCTTAAAGGTACTTATACTAGTGCTAATCTAAGTAGTATTCTCTTAGAGATACTTACTAATTATAATATCTAGGATTATATATTTAGATTAACTATAGATAATATATTAAATAATAAGACCCTTATTAACTCGCTTTAATAGGCCTTATTAAGTAATATTTATATTATCTAAATACCTTATCTAGTATATATTATTTAATTAAGTCTAAACTAACTTCTTAATCACTTAAAAGTAGTCTTTTAGAATAATATAACTAAGACTAGATAGTCTAATTATTAATTAATTCTTATAAAAGTAAATACCTAAAATAAAAATTATAGTATATCTTATACTTTAAATAAGGTATAGTATCTTACTATTTATATCTAGGCTAGTCCCTAATATTATAAAGTATTTATTAGTCTTTAGCCTTTAAAGTAGGTATTTATACTACTTTAAGATATAAAGACTAGGTAGAACTTAATATTTCTTATACTTTACTAGGTAAAAAGGCTCTATAAATTCCTTAGTATATTCTATATAGACTATAACTATAAGGAGATAGTACTTAATAAAGATAAATAGCGCTAGATTAATTACTTTCTTTATCTTATAAAGCTATTCTATAAATATACTCTTATACTTTTAAAGACTTAAGATATAACTATATATCTAGTATTCTAGATCTATAATATATTATTTAAGTACTTTAAGAAGTCTATTAAACAGCTTTAATAAAAGTATATCCTATAAAAATAATAGATACTTTCTTCCCTTAAAGCTAGCTAATTAAAGCTTAATAAGTACTATTTATAGATAGATTATAATTATAATTATATCTATATAATTAGTACTATACTAGTACTAGATAATAGGTTCTAATTCTTTCTCTCTAATAATTAGATAAAGGAATAGTATAATAAATATTAAGCCTCATTCTAAGATACTCTCTTATCTTATTAAGAGTATTATACTACTAATTAAGGCCTACTAGTCTCCTCTCTTAGATTAAGGCTAAGCACAGCTCTTTATAATCTACTTTACCTAAAGAAATCTAAAGTAAAGCCGGTTAGTAATAAGATAACCTAGTATCTTAATAGTAGTAAGTTATACTCTTTTTTTAGTCTTATTTCGATAAATATCTATTACTAATTCTATATAAATATTATTAATTCTAAGCTACTACCCTTTTAGCAAGAGAATCAGAGCTATTTTCCTATAATTACTTTACTTATATAGGATATTCTTATAATTCTAGTAACTAGTATAGGTATAGAACAATTATTTAATACTACTTATAATATTTACTATTATTACTATAGTTATATAAAGGCTAAGACTATTAAAGAGTTAATACTATTCCTTTATATATCAAGATTTAACCTTAAATTATATAAGGTAAAAAAGCTTAAATAATTCTTCTCTTTAAATAATATTAAAGTATTAAGAGAAGAAAAGGATAATAGGCTTAATAATATTAAAATTAAATAGATTAGTAATACAGAAGAATAGCTAGAGAGCTTAGGTAGTTTAATTAATATTAATAATAATAATATTAATAATAATAATACTAGCAATCCTCTATTACTAAGTTATACTACTCAGCTATATATATTAGGGA